>NC_064817.1:79812593-79844236 GCF_023721935.1 Panthera uncia
TATTTGATTTTTTTATTCTATAATTTTTTTCCTTGAAAAATGACAAGATGGAGGAATTCACCCCCAAAGAAAGAACAGAAAGAAATGACAGCCAACACGGATATAAGTAGGATGTCTGAACTAGAATTTAAAACGATGATTATAAGAATACTATTTGGGGTTGAAAAAAAAACATAGAAGACACCGGAGAGTCACTTTAATTATGTAAAATAAGAGTGCTATAACTGAGATGCAATCCTGAACGGATGCCATGACAGTAGAACTCCCCTGGGAAGCCATCTGGTCCTGGACTCTTATTTGTTGGGAGGTTATTGATAACCGATTCAATTTCTTCGCTGGTTACGGGTCTGTTCAAGCTTTCTATTTCCTCCTGATTGAGTTTTGGAAGAGTGTGGGTGTTTAGGAATTTGTCCATTTCTTCCAGGTTGTCCAATTTGTTGGCATATAATTTTTCATAGTATTCCCTGCTAATTGTTTGTATGTCTGAGGGATTGGTTGTAATAATTCCATTTTCATTCATGATTTTATCTATTTGGGTCATCTCCCTTTTCTTTTTGAGAAGCCTGGCTAGAGGTTTGTCAATTTTGTTTATTTTTTCAAAAAAACAACTCTTGGTTTCATTGTTCTGCTCTACAGTTTTTTTTAGATTCTATATTGTTTATTTCTGCTTTGATCTTTATTATTTCTCTTCTTCTGCTGGGTTTAGGCTGCCTTTGCTGTTCTGCTTCTATTTCCTTTAGGTGTGCTGTTAGATTTTATATTTGGGATTTTTCTTGTTTCTTGAGATAGGCCTGGATTGCAATGTATTTTCCTCTCAGGACTGCCTTCACTGCATCCCAAAGTGTTTGGATTGTTGTATTTTCATTTTCGTTTGTTTCCATATATTTTTTGATTTCTTCTCTAATTGCCTGGTTGACCCATTCATTCTTTAGTAGGGTGTTCTTTAACCTCCATGCTTTTGGAGGTTTTCCAGACTTTTTCCTGTGGTTGATTTCAAGCTTCATAGCATTGTGGTCTGAAAGTATGCATGATATGATTTCAATTCTTGTATACTTATGAAGGGCTGTTTTGTGACCCAGTATATGATCTATGTTGGAGAATGTTCCATGTGCACTCAAGAAGAAAGTATATTCTGTTGCTTTGGGATGCAGAGTTCTAGATATACCTGTCAAGTCCATCTGATCCAATGTGTCATTCAGGGCCCTTGTTTCTTTATTGACCGTGTGTCTAGATGATCTATCCATTTCTGTAAGTGGAGTGTTAAAGTCCCCTGCAATTACCACATTCTTATCAATAAGGTTGCTTATGTTTATGAGTAATTGTTTTATATATTTGGGGGCTCCCGTATTCGGCGCATAGACATTTATAATTGTTAGCTCTTGCTGATGGATATACCCTGTAATTATTATATAATGCCCTTCTTCATCTCTTGTTACAGCCTTTAATTTAAAGTCTAGTTTGTCTGATATAACTATGGCTACTTCAGCTTTCTTTTGGCTTCCAGTAGCATGATAAATAGTTCTCCATCCCCTCACTCTCAATCTGAAGGTGTCTTCGGGTCTAAAATGAGCCTCTTGTAGACAGAAAATATATGGGTCTTGTTTTTTTATCCATTCTGATACCCTATGTCTTTTGGTTGGCGCATTTAGTCCATTTATATCCAGTGTTATTATAGAAAGATATGGGTTTAGAGTCATTGTGATGTCTGTAGGTTTCATGCTTGTAGCGATGTCTCTGGTACTTTGTCTCACAGGATTCCCCTTAGGATCTCTTGTAGGGCTGGTTTAGTGGTGACGAATTCCTTCAGTTTTTGTTTGGGAAGACCTTTATCTCTCCTTCTATTCTAAATGACAGACTTGCTGGATAAAGGATTCTTGGCTGCAGATTTTTTCTGTTCATCACATTGAAGATCTCCTGCCATGCCTTTCTGGCCTGCCAAGTTTCAAAAGAGAGATCAGTTATGAGTCTTTTAGGTCTCCCTTTATATGTGAGGGCACGTTTATCCCTTGTTGCTTTCAGAATTTTCTCTTTATCCTTGTATTTTGCCAGTTTCACTATGATATGTCATACAGAAAATCGATTCAAGTTACGTCTGAAGGGAGTTCTCTGTGCCTTTTGGATTTCAATGCCTTTTTCCTTCCCCAGTTCAGGGAAGTTCTCAGCTATTATTTCTTCAAGTACACCTTCAGCACCTTTCCCTCTCTCTTCCTCCTCTGGGATACCAATTATCTGTACATTATTTCTTTTTAGTGTATCACTTAGTTCTCTAATTTTCCCCTCATACTCCTGGATTTTTTTATCTCTCTTTTTCTCAGCTTCCTCTTTTTCCATAATTTTATCTTCTAGTTCACCTATTCTCTCCTCTGCCTCTTCAATCCGAGCTGTGGTCGTTTCCATTTTATTTTGCATGTCGTTTAAAGCGCTTTTCAGCTCCTCGTGACTGTTCCTTAGTCCCTTGATCTCTGTAGCAAGAGATTCTTTCCTGTCCTCTATACTGTTTTCAAGCCGAGCAATTAATTTTATGACTATTATTCTAAATTCACTTTCTATTATATTATTTAAATCCTTTTTGATCAGTTCATTAGCTGTTGTTATTTCCTGGAGATTCTTTTGAGGGGAATTCTTCCGTTTGGTCATTTTAGATAGTCTCTGGAGTGGTGCGGACCTGCAGGGCCCTTCCCCTGTGCTGTGGTGTATAACTGGAGTTGGTGGGCGGGGCCGCAGTCCGACCTGATGTCTGCCCCCAGCCCACCGCTGGGGCCACAGTCAGACTGGTGTGTACCTTCTCTTCCCCTTTCCCAGGGGTGGGATTCACTGTGGGGTGGCATGGCCCATCTGGGCTACTTGCACACTGCCAGGCTTGTGGTGCTGGGGATCTGGTGTATTAGCTGGGGTGGATAGGCAAGGTGCACGGGGGCAGGAGGGGCAGGCTTAGCTTGCTTCTCCTTAGGTGATCCACTTCAGGAGGGGCCCTGTGGCAGCGGGAGGGAGTCAGACCCGCTGCCCGAGGGGTGGCTCCGCAAGGGTGTTTGCGTGGAGCAAGCAAGTTCCCTGGTGGGAACTGGTTTCCTTTGGGATTTTGGCTGTGGGATGGGCGAGGGAGATGGCGGTGGTGAGCGCCTTTGTTCCCTGCCAAACTGAGCTCTGTTGTCCCGGGGCTCAGCAACTCTCCCTCCCTTTGTCCTCCAGCCTTCCCACGTTCTGAGCAGAGCTGTTAACTTATGACCTCCCAGATGCTAATTCCTGCTTGCTGTCGGAACACACTCCATCCGGCCCCTCCGCTTTTGCAAGCCAGACTCGGGGGCTCTGCTTGTCCCGCAGACCACCCCTCCACCCCAGCTCCCTCCCGCCAGTCCGTGGAGGAGCACCACCTCACTGCCCTTCCTACCCTCTTCCGTGGGCCTCTCGTCTGCGCTTGGCTCCGGAGACTCCGTTCTGCTAATCCTCTGGCAGTTTTCTGGGTTATTTAGGCAGGTGTAGGTGGAATCTAAATGATCAGCAGGACGTGGGGTGAGCCCAGCGTCTTCCTATGCTGCCATCTTCTGACGGTCTCCGGATGCCATGACAGTAAAGATGGATGAAAGAGAGCAGTGAATCAGTAATATCGAGGATAAAATTATGAAAAATAATGAAGCAGAAAGAAGAGGGAAACAAAGGCAAAAGATCATGATGCAAGAATTAAAGAACTCAGCAGCTTATTAAAGAGGAATAACATTCGTATCATAGAAGTCCAAGAAGATGAAGAGAAAGAAAAAGGGGAAGGTTTATGTGAGCAAATTATAGCTGCAAACTTCCTTAATCTTTCGAAGGACACAGCCATTAGAAGCCAAGAAGCACAGAGAACTCCCATCAGATTCAACAGAACCCAACCATTCTGGGTCAAATTTACAAACAAAAATACACAGACAAGGAAAGAATCATGAAAGCAGCAAGGAAAAAAAAAGTCCCAGCCTACAAGGGAAGAAAGATCAGGTTCACAGCAGATCTGTTCACAGAAACTTGGCAGGCCATAAAGGAGTGGCAGGACATATTCAACATGCTGAATTGAAAAATATGCAAGAAAAGTTCTTTATCCACCAAGTCTGTCATTCAGAATAGATGGAGAGATAAAGATTCCCCCATACAAACAAAAACTAAAGGAGTTCATGACCATTAAACCAGCCTTGCAAGAAATTTTAAGGGGAATTTTCTGAGTGTAGAAATTTTAAGGGGGACTTTCTGAGTGTAGAAACAAAACAAAACAAAACAGACCTAAAACAACAAAGACTAAGAAGGATCAGAGAACATCACCAGAAACACCAACTCTAGAGGCAACACAATGGCACAAATTTATATCTTTCAGTACTCATTTCAAATGTAAATGGACTAAATGCTCCAATCAAAAGACATAGGCAATCAGAATGGATAAGAAAATAAGACCCATCTATATGCTGCCTATAAGACACTCATTTTAGACCTAAAGACACCTGCAAATTGTAAGTAAGGGGATGGAAAACCACCTATCATGCAAATGGACATTAAAAGAAAGCCGGAGTAGCCATATCTGTCAGACAAATGAGATTTTAAAACAAAGACTGTAACAAAAGATGAAGAAGGGCATTATATCATAATTAAGGGGTTTACCCATCAAGAAGCTCTAATTGTAAATATTTATGCCCCCAACATGAGAGCACCCAAATATATAAATCAATTAATATCAAACATAAAGAATATCATTTATAATAATACAATAAAAGTAGAGGACTTTAACACCACACTTAGAGCAACAGACAGATCATTTAAGCAGAAAATCAATAAGGAAACAATGGCTTTGAGTGACACACCGGTCTAGATGGACTTAACAGATATATTCAGAACATTTCATCCTAAAGCAGCAGAATACAGATTCTTCTCCAGTATACACAGAACATTCTCCAGAATAAAGTATTGATTATATCAGCACTCAACAGGTGCAAAAAGAATGAGATCATACAATGCATATGTCAGACAGCAATGCTATGAAACTTGATGACAACCATGAGAAAAAAAATTGGAAAGACTACAAATACATGGAGATTAAAGAACATCCTACTAAAGAATGAATGAGTTAACTAAGAATTAAAGAGGAAATTAAAGATTACTTAGGAACCAAGGACAATGAAAACATGACAGTCCAAAAATTTTGCAATGCAGTAAAGTCGGTCATAAGAGTGAAGTATATAGCTATCAATACCTTCTTAAAAAAAGAAGGAATGTCTCCAATACACAACCTAACCTTACACCTAAAGGACGTGGAAAAAGAACAGGAAATACAGCCAAAAACCAGCAGAAGAAGAGAAATAATAAAGATTAGAGAAGAAATCAATGATATATATATAAAAAAAACAACAACAGCACAACAGATCAACGAAACTGGGAGCTGGGTGTTTTAAAGAATTAACAAAATTGATAAACTCCTAGCAAGAGTTATCAAAATGAAAAAGGACCCAAATAAATAAAAACACGAATGACAGAGGAGAGATCACAACCAACACTGCAGAAATACAAACAATAATAAAAGAATATTTTGAGTAATTATATGCCAATAAATTGGGCAATATGGAAGAAAAAGATAAATTCCTAGAAACATAAAATACCAAAACTGAAACAGGAAGAAATAGAAAATTATAACAGACCAATAACCAGTAAAGAATTTGAATCATAAAAAGCTCCCAAACAAACAAGAGTCCAGGGCTGGATGACTTCCCAGGGGAATTCTACCAAACACTTAGGAAGAGTTAATACGCATTTTTTGAAGCTGTTCCAAAAAACAAAATTTAATGAAGACTTCCAATCTCATTCTTGGAGGCCAGCATTACCTTGATTGCAAAACCAGACAAAATCCCCACTAAAAAGGAGAATTACAGACCAATTTTCCTGATGAACATGGATGCAAAAATTCTCAACAAAATACTAGCAAATCAAATCCAACTGTACATTAAAGAATTATTCACCACAATCAAGTGGGATTTATTCCTGGGCTACAGGACTGATTCAATACCTGCAAATCAACAAATTTGATACATCACATTAATTAAAAAAAGGAAAAGAACCACATGATTCCCTCAATAGATGCAGAAAAAGCATTTGAAAAAATACAGCATCTTTTCTTGATAAAAACCCTCCAAAAAAGTAGGGTTAGAAGGAACATACCAACACATCATAAAGACCATGTATGAAAGACACACAGCTAATATCCTCAATGGGGAAAAACTGAGAGTTTTGTCCTTAAGGTCAGGAACATGACAAGGATGTCCACTCTCACCACTGTTGTTCAACATAGTGTTGGAAGTCTTAGCATCAGCAATCAGACAACAAAAAGAAAAGAAAGCATAAGGAAAGGAAAACATAAAGGAAAACATAAAACTTTCACTCTTCACAGACAACATGATACTCTATGTGGAAAAAATCAAAAGACTCCACTAAAACAGTTAGAACCAATACATGAATTCAGCAAAATCACAGGATATAAAATCAATGTACAGAAATCAGTTGCAATTTTATACACCAATAATGAAGAAACATAAAGAGAAATAAAGAAATTGATCCCATTTACAATTGCACCAGAAACCAGAAGATACCTAGGAATAAACCTAACCAAAGAGGTAAAAGATCTGTATGCTGAAAACTATAGAAAGCTTAGGAAAGAAACTGAATAAGACACAAAGAAAGGGGCAAAACATTCCGTGCTCATGGAATGGAAGGACAAAAATTGTTAAAATGTCTATAGTATCCAATCTACACATTCAATGCAATCCCTCTCAAAATAACACCAGCATTACTCACAAAGCTAGAACAAACAATTCTAAAATTTGTATGGAATCACAAAAGACCCTAAATAGCCACAGTGTTGAAAAAGAAAACCAAAGCTGGGGCATCACAATCTCAGACTTTAACCTGGACTACAAAGCTGTAATCATCAAGACAGTATGATATTGGCACAAAAACAGACACATAGCCAATGGAATAAAATAGAGAACTCAGAATTGGACCCAAAAACGTATGGCCAATTAATCTTTGACAAAGCAAGAAAGAGCATCCGATGGAAAAATACAGTCTCTTTAGCCAATGGTGCTGGGAGAACTGGACAGCAATATGCAGAAGAATGAAACTGGACAACTTTCTTACACCATACACAAAAATAAATTCAAAATGGATGAAAGACCTAAATATAATACAGGAAAACATCAAAATCCTACAGGAGAAAACAGGCAGCAACTTCTTTGACCTCAGCCACAGCAACTTTTTCCTAGAAATGTCTCTGAAGGCAAGGGAAATAAAAGCAAAAATGAACTATTGGGACCTCATAAATATAAAAAAGCTTCCACACAGCGATGGAAACAATCAACGGAACTAAAGTGCAACTGATGGAATGGGAGAAGATAGTTGCAAGTGACATATCAGATAAAGAGTTAGTATTCAAAATCTATAAATAACTTAACCAAACTCAACTCCCCAAAACTCCCAAACTCAACTCCCAAAAAACAAACAAGCCAGTTAAGAAATGGGCAGAATACATGAATAGACACTTTTCCAAAGAAGAAATCCAGATGGCTAACAGACACATGAAAAACTTCTCAATATCACTCATCATCACGGAAATACAAATCAAAACTACAATGAGATACTACCTCACACCTATCAGAATAGCTGAGATTAACAACTCAGGAAGCAACAGATTTGTCGAGGATGCAGAAAAAGAGGAACCATTTTACACTGGTGGTGGGAATGTGATTAGATGCAGCCACTCTGGAAAACAGTATGGAGGTTTCTCAAAAAATTAAAAAAAAAACAACTACCCTGTGACCCAGCAATTGCACTACTAGGTATTTATTTATCCAAGGGATACAGGTATGCTGTTTCAAAGGGACACATGCAACCCAATGTTTATAGCAGCGCTATTAACAATAGCCAAATTATGGGAAGAGCCCAAATGTCCATCGACTGATGGATGAATAAAGATATGGCATATATATGTGTGAGAATTTCTCACAGCAATGTTTTGCAGTGTTAAGAGTACAGGCCTTGAACATCTGTGTACCTACATGTGCTACATATATTATCTGTATATAGTTCATACTTTTTGATGCTATTGTCAATGGCTGTGTTTTTATTACAGTTTTTACTGAACTATCAGTAGCCAAATATTGCAGGGGATTCTTTTTGGTGAAAGCACAAGTTATTCTAAGTGAGAAAAGATACTTGAAACTTAACACCTATGTTATTCAGGGTTCTCCAGAGGAACAGAACCAATAGGATGTTGATATGTGGATAGACGAATATTTTAAGGAATTGACTTACAAGAGTGGGGAGCCTTGGCAAAATCTGATGGCAGAGGCCATTTGGTGGCCTTCATGAGGTACTGATGTTGTAGTGAAGTCAAAGGCAGTCTCCTGGAAGAATTCCCTCTCACTAAGAGGAAATGGTTCCTTGTTCTATGCATGTCTTCACTTGATTAGATGTGGCCAACCAACCTTATGGAGGACTAATTGCTTTGCCCAAAATCTACCTATTTTAATGTACATATCATTGAAAAACATTCTCACAGAAACATCCAGAATAATGTTTGATCAAATGTCTGGGTACTATGTCCCTGCCAAGTAGAAACATCATCATGATATTTATTTGCCTAAATTTCTCTATTAGCTGTTAGATGTGATTGGCAATGTACTAATCTCAAGCCATACAATGTCCCATAGAAAATGTTATACGTTATCTTCAGAAAATCAGTCACTAAAATGAACTAGTTCAGTAGCTTTCAACTTTTTTTGGTGTGGTTAGAATTTAATTGTGGAATTTTCTGTTATTCCCAAACAAATCCACCCGCCTCATTGAATTCCTAGGTTCAGAATAGTGTTTAACATTTTAAGTTTCATGTGAGATGCAGCCTCCCAGAATGAAAAGGAGGATGCATGACTTGGTGGGTGTGTATCAAAAAGTGTTCTTGTTTGAGCTGGGATTCCCTTTATGTTTGAATCTAGAAAAAAAAATATATGAGGACTATGTGCAGAGTAACTTACCTGAAATTGCTATTTAAAAAAAATAGTTTAAATTCTCCTTCTTGTGACTCTAGTAATGAAAATCAGAAAAATGGGGGCTTAATAATATACAGAACTTAGAAAAATTTTAGTTTATGGAAAAAGCATTTTCAATTATTCACAAATTCTATGTGCAGTCAACCTTACTTTTAACTATGGTAAACTCTTGTTTTCTTGAGATCCAAATGCCCTGTCTTTTACCTTTAATTTTTATTAGTGTTTTTATAACTCCTTTACCCAAATAATGCATTTTCATTACTGAAAATGTAGCAACTATAGATGAGCAAAGTGAAGCTCCCTGTGTTGTTCATTTTGAACCTACAGAATGACATAAGAATAAATGTGTCAAAACTGTATTCAATAAACCCTTTTCAGAGTGAATACTTAGAGCAGCACAGACTTAGCAAAACTTGTATGTCAGTTAATACTGTCTAGGAACAATCAGTGACTCTGAGACACTGCCAGGTTCTCAAGTGCCCTTGGGATCATGAAAGACAGGTTAAATAATGTGAGGTCTTTATTTGGTATTCAAAATATATCAAAATTATTGAAAAATCAATGGTGCTGTACTGTGTATGTATACTCAGTTGAAAAAAAAGACCTCATTTCTGGATAAGAGTCACATATCTATGTGAGAAGGAAGAGAGGACACTTGCTGGCAGACACATAGTTAAGGGTTGCCCAGGAATAATTTTCAGTGAAGCAAACGTATGAGGCCTATCAGAGAAAATGTGTCCTTCATTTGAAAGCCCATTATATAAAACATAGTTTTCCAGTTATCTGATCCTGATGAATGAGTAAAGATGTGGTTTATATATACAATGGTATACTACTTGGCAATCTGCAGCAACGTTGTTGGGATGAGCACTGGGTATTGTATGGAAACCAATTTGACAATAAATTAGATTTTAAAAGAATAGGAAAAAAATACTTTCACTCATTCCCTAAAGAGCTTATTACAATGCAAATTGACTGTCAACACATTTCCTCACTTTTGTTGTTTGTCTGAGAATGTCTTTATATCTCTGTCTCTTATAAAGGATAGTTTGACAGGTATAGAATTCAAGGTTGGTGCATTTTTTCTCTTAACACTTCAAATATTTAAATATTTTATTCTATTATCTTCTTGCTTCCATGTGTTTTGAGAAGTCAGATATGATTCTTATCTTTGATCCTCTATAGGTAAGGGATTCCCCCACCACCGCTTCTTTAAGGACTTTATCTTTGATTTTCCATAGTTTGAAAATGAGGTGCCAACGTACAATTTTTGAACATATATCCAGGTTGGTATTCTCTGCTCCTCTTGGGTATGTGGTTTTTGTCTGACATTAAGTTGGGTAAATTCTCAGTTGTGTCAAATATGTCTTCTATTTCTTCCTTCCCTTTATAAAATTTCCATGACATGTAAGTTATACCTTTTGTAGTCATCCCATAGTGCTTAAAGATTTTGTTCTGGTTTTGTCAGTCTTCATTGTCCAATGGAATAGCCACTAGCTACCTGTGGCTGTGGAACACCTGAAATGTGGTGAGTGGGACTGAAGAACTGAATTTTTAATTTCATCTAAACTTAATTAACATAAATATAAATAGCCACGTGTGTCTGGTACCTATGTATTGAACAACAGCAGCTACACGTTTTTCTGTACCTTGCTTTTAGCTGAACAGTATATCTTGGAGATAACTCCATAGTAATATAGGGAGGGAGTCCTCCTTGCTTCTTGCAGGTATGTAGTAATATAATATGTAAATGTCCTTAGAATATTCAACCTGTTCCTTATTGCTGGACATCTATCTTATTTCTGGTCTGTTGTTAGGATTTGTTCTCTTAAGAATGGTTTTATGCTTATGACTTCTTTTCTTTTTACAGGATACCTTAGGGTAGATTGTTAGAACAGAGATTCCTGATTCTAAGAGAAAATGTTTCTGTCCCATAAAGTATAATATTTGAAACAGAATGCATGTACAAATGTATCAGCAAGAGGTGAAGTTTGGTCCTATTTAATCATTCCCTTCATTCCACGTAGTTTCTGGTCTCTTATTTTCCTTGTAGGTTGACATGGGTGAAGAAATTTGTTACTGAGCCTCAGGAAGAAGAAATAGTTCAGTAGAGCAAAGAATAATAAAGGGTAAGCTATATATAACATGGTAGTCATCAAACCTATATCCCAGTGGCCAGAACCTTCAACTGACCACAGAACCTTATGGATCCCCCCCCCCTTTTTTTTGTTGGCCTTCAGCCTAGCACAGAATTCTCACAATAGAAACAGTGGCAAGGGGTGTGGGCTTTGGGGTCAGAAGGATGAGGATTTGACACGGGGAAGCATACAGGTTGCATGATCTAACACAAGCAATTTAATTGCTATGCTCCCTATAATCTTTGGTATCTTTTATCACCTATATTAATTATAATAGTATTTATATCACTCATACAAAGTTTAAACTTTAGGAGTGAGGACTACATTGCCAGGTATTACAATGTTCCATGAGCCTATAATTTTATAAATTGTGGATAGAGTGGATGACATACAGATAAAGGAAGTTCTATAGAAAGTTCATGAGCAGACCCACACATATAACATTATTTCATAAGGTACAGGTATGGCATTTCCAATCAGATGCATTGATAAAGAATAAGAATTGGTTAGCTGGTAAAGGGTTTGTTAAAAGGCAAAGTTAAATCATATCTTATTCTTGTCACTTAATCAGGAGGCTTCATCTACTTGTTAGTATTTTAGATAAAAGCTAAGAAAGAAGAAAAATCAAAACCAACAAAAACACAGGATCTAATCTGCACATATGGTATAAGAATAGTTATATGAATTGTATATGTAATGCATATATAATACATGTGCATACATTCATTAAGAAAAAAATGGAAGGACACAATGTTAATTTCAATGATTATGAGATTCCTGAGTATTGATTTTTTTTATCAAAAAATGTTGACACACAGTATTATATTAGTTTCAGGTATACAGCATGGTGATGGCACAAATGTATACATTATTCTATGCTCACCACAGTGTAGCTATTTGCCACCATACAACACTGTTATACTATCATTCATTGTAGTCCCTATGCTGTACCTTTCATCCCTGTGACTTATTCATTCCACAACTAAAAGTCTGTGTCTCCTGCTCCCCTTTACCCATTTTGCCCTTCCTCCAGTCCCCCTTTGGCAACAGTTTGTTCTCTGTATTTATGGTTTTGTTTTAACTTTTTGTTTATTTTTTTAAGATTCCACTTATAAGTAAAATCAGATAGTATTTTTCTCTCTCTGACTTACTTCACTTAGCATAATACCACCTAGGCCCACCCATGTTGTCACAAAAGATATCATTGGTTTCTTATTGCTAAATAATATTCTATTTTTATCTGTATCACATCTTCCTTATCTAGTCATCTATGGATTAACCTTTGGGTTGCTTCCATGCCTTGGCTATTGTAAATGATGCTGAAGTAAACATAGAATGACATATATCTTTTCGAATTAGTGATTTCATTTTCTTTGGGTAAATACTCCCTAGTAGAATTACTAGATCATAAAATATTTGTATTTTTAATTTTCTGAGCAATATCCATACCATTTTCCACAGTGGCTGCACCAATTTACATTCTCACCAACAGGGCACATTCCCTTTTCTCTACACCCTTGCCAACACTTGTTATTTATTGTATTTTTGATTCAACCCATTCTGACAGGTGTAAGGTGATATCTGCTTGTGGTTTTGATCTGCATTCTCCTGATGGTCAGTGATGCTGAACATCTTTTCATGTGTCTGTTGGCCATCTATATGTCTTCTTTGGAAAAATGCCCTTTCAAGTCCTCTGCCATTTAAATTAGATTCTTTTGTTTTGTTTTGTTTGTAGTGTTGAGTTGTAGAAGTTCTTTATATATTTTGGATATTAACACCTTATCAGTTATATCATTTGTGAATATCTTCTTCCATTCAATAGGTTACCTTTTCTTTTTTATTGATTGTCTCCTTTGCTGTGCAGAAGCTTTTTGATGTAGCCCCAATAGTTTATTTTTGCTTTTGTTTCCCTTGCCTCAGGAGACAAATCTAGAAAAATGTTGCTACAGCTGATGTCACAGAAAGCTGCCTGTGATCTCTTCTAGGATTTTTATGGTTTCAGGTCTCACATTTAGGTCTTTAATCTGCTTTGAGTTTATTTTTTGAATGGTGTAAGACAGTGGTCCTGTTTTATTATTTTGTATGTAGCTGTCCAGTTTTCCCAATACCATTTGTTGAAGAAATTTTTTTTCCCATTGCATCCTTCATCAAAGATTACTTGACCATATAATCCTGGGTTTATTTCTGGGCTCTCTATTCTGTTGCACTGATCTATGTGTCTCTTTTCTTGCCAGTACCATACTGTTTTATTACTTCAGCTTTGTAGTTTATCTTGAAATCTGGGATTGTGATACTTCTAGTTTTGTTCTTCTTTTTCAATCTGGAGAAAGATTGAAGACCAAAAAAGAGTCTTTTTTGGTTCCATACAAATTTTAGGATTGTTCTAGTTCTATGAGAAATGCTGTGGTAATTTGATAGATATTTCATTAACTGTGTACATTGCTTCTGGTAGTATGGACATTTTCACAATTTTTTTTTCAAACCCATGATCATGGAATATCTTTCCATTTGTGTTAGCTTCAATTTATTTCACCAGTGTTTTATGCTTTTCATAGCATAGGACTCTCACCTTCTTGCTTAAGGTTATTTTAGGAATTTTATTATTTTTAGTGCAATTGTAAATGCTATTATTTTCTTAATTTCTTTTTCTTCTACTTCATTATTAGTATATACAAATGTAACAGATTTCTGTATATCGATTTTGTACCCTATGACGTTACTGAATTCATTTATCAGTTCTAGTAGTTTTTTGGTGAGTCTTTAGGGTTTTCTATATATAGTATCATGTCATCTGCAAATAGTGAAAATTTTACTTCTTCCTTACCAATTTGGATGCCTTTTATTTCTTTTGATTATCTGATCTCTGTGGCTAGGAATTCCAGTACTATGTTGAATAAAAGTGGTCAGAGTGGGTGCCCCCGGGTGGCTCAGTTGATTGAGCATCTGACTCTTGATTTCATCTCAGGTCATGATCTTGCAGTTTGTGGGATTGAGCTCCGCATTACACTGTGTGCTGACAGCTGAGCCTTGGGATTCTCTTCCTCTCCCTCTGCCCCTCCCCCACTCTCTTTCTCAAAATAAATTTAAAAAATAAAAATAAAAAAAACTAAAAAGTGGTGAGACTGGAAATCCTTGTCTTGTTCCTGATCTTAGAGGAAAAGCTCTTAGTTTTCCCCATTAAGTATGATGTTTGCTGTAGGTTTCTCACATATGGCCTTTATTTGTGCACAGGTATGTTCCCTCTAGATCTACTTTGTTGAGGGTTTTATCATGAATGGATGCATTACTTTCTCAAATGCTTTTTCTGCATCTATTTAAATGATCATATAGTTTTTATCCTTTCTCTTATTGATGTTATGTGTCACACTGATTGATTTGTAAATACTGAATTACTCTTGCATCTCAGGAATAAATCCCACTTGATTGTGGTGAATGTTTTTTTAAAAAATATATTATTGGGGCACCTTGGTGGCTCAGTCGGTTAAGCGTCGGACTTCAGCCCGGGTCACGATCTCGTGGTCCCTGAGTTCGAGCCCCGCGTCGGGCTCTGGGCTTATGGCTCAGAGCCTGGAGCCTGCTTCTGATTCTGTGTCCCCCTCTCTCTCTGCCCCTCCCCCGTTCATGCTCTGTCTCTCTCTGTCTCAAAAATAAATAAACGTTAAAAAAATTTAAAAAAATAAAATATATTATTGAATTCTGTTTGCTAATATTTTGTTGATGATTTCTACATCTATGTTCATCAGAGATATTGACCTGTAGTTCTCCTTTTTTGTAGTGTCTTTATCTGCTTTTAGTGTCAGGGTAATGATGGCCTCATGGAATGAATTTGGAGTCTTTATTTCCTCTTCTATTTTTTTAGAATAGTTTGAGAAGAATATGTATTAGCTCTTCTTTAAACATTTGGTAGAATTCACCTGTGAAGCTGTCTGGTACTGGACTCTTGTTTGTAGTTTTTAAATTACTGATTCAATTTTACTGCTAGTACTTGGTCTTTCTTTTGGTATGTATCTATTAAAAAGCCCTACAAAGTATATATGAATCCATACTGATAAAACAGTGAATTAATAACAAGTGAGTTCCATGAAAAAAGTTATTTTATATAATTATAAATAATATATGATGTAGATACCCTGCCTCCATGATGTGAACCTTAATTCTGTCTCCCACCACTGAATGCAGGGCACATTTAATGATTCATGTCTAAAGAATAAAGTAGGTGAATGGAAAGTAGTTACTGTACACTAGAGAAAATAGACAAACATCACCTTAACCCTGTGATGAGGGCCAATATCTCTAGTCACCCAGTGATGTCACATGGGTATCACCTTCTTACAAATATGAGGTGAAGAGAAGGGCACTTCAACTCTTTCTTTCCCAAAACCCATAACCACAATCTAATCAGGAGAAAAAATAGCAAACTATGCCTACATTCCTCATGATTGTTGGGGTTATCAAACAGTCTGGCAGTTCCTCAAACAGTTCAACAAAGAGTTATATGACTAAGCAATACCACTACTAGGTACAGAGCCAGAAGAAATGACAACATATGTCTACATAAAAATATTATACAAATGTACATCATTATTCATAATAGTGGAAAGTGGAAACAACTTAAATTCTCAGCATTTAATGAATGCATAAATAAAATGTGGTGTATTATATGTCAAAAGAAAGGAATGAAGTACCAATAACATGCTACTATATGGATGACACTTGAAAATGTTAAGCCATGTAAGAGAAGTCTAATACGCAAAAGAACACATACCGTATGATTGCATTTATGTGAAGTATCAAGAGAAAGTTTATCAATATGTTGTACCCCAGGAACTCCCCCCTTACCCTCCTGACTTCCAGAAACTCTGGTTGATTTGGGTCACAGCTCCTCCTTCCCATTTTCCTGCCAGGGAATGTTCAAGATGCAGTTTCGGGTTTTGTCACTAGATGACACCAACGTACCACTGTCATCAAACTTCTGTAGTAAGAAGTGTCTACAAGGAGTAAAAAAAATAACAATGATGTCCAAAAACCTGGGCTTTGAATCTATACAAAATGACTCTAATTCTGTCTGAAAAACTGTTATGTGTAAAAGAAGATTGGGAAAACATACTACATCGCTTACAGATGCTAAAACACCAGTTGTCAGTGGCACACTTTGGCAGTCCATGGCCTGACTGGAAAGGACAGTGCAGGTCATAACAGGAGGAAGGTGACTGAGAGGATATGGCATCAGAGAGGGGTGTGGGTAGCTGTGTCATGGATAGGGGATGACAGACAGGGGGTGGGAGAAGACCTAGTCAGCCTGGACAATGTTGGTGTAATGGAAGATGAACACCCTCTTCTCTGGTAAGGACTCTCTGTACAGTCCACACTGCACATCAGCTGTCGGTGATAACAAAAGAAACAAATCAATAAACTCTATGTAGTTTGAGGTCAAAAGAAAATGGATCTGATTTAATATACATATGAATTTTCCAGGTAAAATTGATATCATGTAAAACATTTCATGATACTTTTTACTCTCTGCATAATATACTATTTTTCATGAGGAAATAACAGCAAAAATGGAGATAAATGTGTGATGTCACCAAATGGTGAGATGTAGGATTGCAGCTATGACAGCCTAAGACCAGGGGGCTCCACAAGGAAGAGGAAAGAAAGAGTTTGGGAGCTTGACTTCAAGGGATCAGCCAGATTTCTGGATTTTCACTTAACTGGAACAATTCCTCTGTATTCATCACATGCCTAGAATATAAGAAAAACAGGTCACACACATCTATTTAGAAGTATCTTTTTCATTTTCTACAGGTTATTTTTTCTTACTGAAAAGATGAAAATTTTAGATAAAGAAATAAAAAGTTTTCTTCAAACCAGATTATGAAACAATAACCGTTGTGATGAAATGCTCTTTGAAAAATTCACATGTGAATAAAAAGACTGGAAGAACATATAGATAATTTATATCCTATTGATGCCTACATCTACATCTCATGTTTATTAAATGTGAATTAAATGTCCACTCTGTGCCAGAAAATGTCACTTCAATTCCTTATCTGCATCCATATCTTCCCTGTCCTGATCTCTAGACCGGGTAACTGGAAATGTCCACAGGTGGGAAGATGGATGTTAGTGGCCACTCCATGGGGTAATGAGGTTGTCCTAAACCAGACTCCATTTTAAGCAATTTTTGATCAAGCCTGGCCATGAGTCCTGGAAACCCAGCATTTTAACAGGAAATAATTCAGTCCAGAGGGGACATTGTTCCTTGAGAATGTGAACCCACTTGTAACCCAGACCTCCATTGTCTTGAAGAGCACTCAGAGGCTACTACCTTCTCCTGAGGAGACCTCACTTCCAGATAGAAAAAAGGACAAGGTAACACTTGTGTGGTTTCAGTCTTGGATCTCCCATGGGTGAAAACCAGAGGTTTTACTTTCTCTTTAGTCCATTGCCAGTTCATGTGGTAGATTTCAGAAATGATTTTGTGTTTTTCTTATCCTAGGAAGTTTATCCCTCCTATTTAGTCCTCTGAGGGGTCCATCTGAGGTGACTTGGAGTTTTTGCTTCATTGAAGACCTTGTTTCCCAGTTGTAGGAGCCTGGACTCAGATCCACAGGGTAAAGAGGAGAAACTGAGTTCTTAAAGACAAGCCCAAGACCAGGACTCTGATCTCAACATCTAATTCTCCTGAGTTAGTGACATGGTTTCCATACATTTCTCACAAGATGGTCACCTCCCCAATTGTTCCTCTTATGTCTGACACCCTAGTATGATCCACCCTTTTCTTGTCCACAGAAGCACAGGCAGTGAAATTCCTCTATAACCTGGTGGTGGAGGAAAGCTATGACTAACAATCCAGAAGCAAGTAGGGAGTGAATTAACAAAAATTAAACTAGTAAATTGTAAAGATCTAATTGGATTTTTAAAATGATTTATGAATCTGGCAGCATCCTGTCAAACAAATAGAGGGTCCCTCCAAAGAGATGTAAAAAATGGGAAGTTTTTATAGAAGGAAGGTGGGGCAGGAAAGTTATTAGCAAAAGAAAATGATTGTTTCAGTCCAGTTGGCTTTTCTATAGGGTGGAAAGCAAGTGGTCTTATGCTGATTGCTTCCACTATTTGGGGGAATGGAGAGGGCCCACGTGGCAGACTGATTAGCACTGACCGAAAATTCCTGATTGACTGGTTAAGCCTACATTTCTGGGGGAGGTTGAAACTGTGATTAGATTATGTATTAAGCCCAGGTTTGGGAACACGGTCCAAGTAACACCATTTTGGGGTTCTATGTTTTTGTTTTTAACATGGGAAAAGAGTGATGTATTTTACTTCATTATAAAAATTACATAGCAGAAACAAAAAAATAAGGAAAATACAATGAAAATGTACAATTTGTAATATTTTAGACTTGCCTCCTTGAAATAACCCTGAGACTTCTTAAATGACTGTGTGTATACGTATTTAGATCATTCAGTCACATGATTATAGATAATCCCTTAGTATTCTTCCACAGACCGCTAACTGCTTACCATAGCCTTGGTTTTACACCATAGCCTTGGCCCTTCACCTGCAGGGGCCAGCTCATCTCCAAGAATCCTAGGATACTTCCCTGGGGCTCTGATAAAACTCCCCTACTGTCTCTTTAAAGCAAACAAACTTTAATATTACAGGAACATTCTTGGTTCCATTAACCTGGGCAGCGTTCCGCCAATAGCATGGGTCCCAGTCTAGTGCCTCTAATTGCAAGGCTTTCTCACGCAAAAGTCTAAACAACGAAAGTGTTTTGCTTTTGGCAAAACGCCATGGGGTGGATTGCTCAAGGAACACATTTCTGGTGTGGGGGAACCTGCCGGGGCTTCGGGGATGCCATAGAAATCTGACGTCAGTATGGCGACCATGACGACTTTTCAGTCGTCGGAGACAGACATACCCTAGCGTGAAAATCAGAACTGACCTTAGGTGTTTGGGACTTAGCTGAGGTCGTGTGTCACCATAGTTGGGGCTGAACCGCCCTGGGGTGTGGAGAGACAAAGCAATGCAGATCCAAGTCTTCTGTTTCCCATTTAGGGGCTTGATAACGGGGCTGTAACAATTATGTGTTACAGGCTGTCGTAGGTAAAGCTGCTGGGGTCCTGCCTTACCTCAGTGAGTTTGGGTTCTGTTCCAAGGGTGTTCTGGAGCTGCTCTCCTCTAAAGGCAAGAGCACAGGAGGGAAGACAGGTAAGGACTCTGAGCCCCAGCTTCCCTCTCCGTCAAATGGGGATGAGAAAGCTTCACCCACAGGATTGCTGAGAATAGTGATACATTTGAGCAAGCTCCTAGCTCTGTAGTTACTGCAGGATCATGAATGTATGAATTCAGGCCACTTCTTACACTTTTTCAACGTTGTTGTTAGGGGATAGATGAGGAAATGAGAAGAAAAAGGCCATTTTGAGAACTCCATTATAACATGTTGTTAGCACCGTGACCCAATTGAATCAGTGTCAGCGTCTCTAAACCAGTGACTGGTATGGTGCTGAGTACAAAGTTATTCCGTTAAGTAGTAGTGATTGCTGGATCTGTCTCTCAGTGTGCAGCTCTTTATGCCAGTGGCTGAGCTAATATCAGGTGCCTGAAGGATGCAGGTTCTGAGCACTGTGTCCTGATAGCTGCTGAAGTTTCAACTCTAGATTCAAGGGCACTGGTCCTCAGGAGACCCCATCACTTCACATCTCTAATGTGATAACATCTGTCACAGGAGTATTCAAATATCTGAATAAAAGCATATTGTGGAATATCTCATTTGAGGTTCACAAACTAGCCTAAAAGAAGAGGATCTACTTTGATCTCATCATAGGAGAAGAGGTTTAGCGGGTGGAATTTCATTCCATCAGCAGCTACATAGTGTGTAGTAGCTGATGGGGCCCATATTAGGGATGGCTTTTTGCTGAAAAGCAATAAATTGTCCAGTTGTAGAAGGAAATTGGTCTTTAATATGCATTTGAAATGCATAACCTAAATTGTTCTTGGTGTATAAATAATTGGCAAATCACATGTATCTCTAGATGGGTGTGGAAATGTACAGTTTTTACATCTTTTTAGCAATTTGTACTGTAGATTCTTTCCTGGTCCTCATGATTTTCCCCCAATTTATAAAGAAATTCTTTAAAGAGTTAGAAAATGTTCATGTGTTAGTTCAAAATTTCAGTGACTAGATTTTAATATATTAAAAAATATTTATTACACTAGAGTTTGCCCTATTATGATACTCAGCCTCTTTCAGCAAAATAAGCAGTTACTTTTAAATATCATTATAATTATTCCTAATACATAATATTTTATTTCTGTACTTAAGGAAATAGACGTCAAATTTCTTTAATATTTGGATAAATTACATTGCTAATGATCATTTTGATAAGGCAGTGTAAATCTGTTAATACTGTAAGAAGGTACATGGGAGTTTTTCACCTGATTAAAATGTATCAGAAAATTATAAATATGTATATATATGCCAAATATTTCACTGAGGTATGGTTGACATACAATACACTGTATATATATCTCTAATAAGTTTTTATATCTATATGCATTTGTGAATCCAATTCTGCAGTCAAGATAAGGAAGATATCCATCACCTCAAAAAGCTAATTTTTATACCTTTGTAATGTCTCCATCTACCACTCTAGCCTCCCTCTCTATATCACCCTATCTCATTTTTAGGTAACCACTGATTTTCTGTCACTATGCATTTTTTCCTATAATTTTATGTGAATAGACTCCTACAATGTGTATTCCTTTTTTATCATTCCGCTTTCCATCAAGCTGTTTCCAGATTTATCTGTGTGTTGAGTATATGAACATTTCCTTCTTTTTTATTGTTAGCCAACATTCCATTATGTGGGTATACCACAATTATATCTATCCATTCACCTGGTAATGGATACTGTTGTTTGTTTTCCAATTTGCAGCTTTTGTAGAAAAAGGTGCTATGAACATTTGTGTATAATCTTTACTTAGACATATGCTTTCTTTCCCTTGAGTAGATACATTTGGAGTGCAACAGATGGATCATATATGGCAGGTAGAGGATCAACACTGAAATAAACTAACAAAATGTTTTCCAAAGCATTGGCACAATTTTTCATTGCCACCAGCAATGTGTGTGAATTGCATCATATACAACCATGTAGGACTTGGTATGGTTAATTTGTTTATTTTAGCCATTTACAGAGTGGTGCAGAGAGATTACATTTCCCTAATGACTAATGATGTTCAGCATCATTTCATGTCCTTATTTGATTTTTTTTGATGAAGTATTTTTTCAAATATGTTTTTTCCATTATTTACTGGAGTGTCTGTTTTCTTATTGACCTTTGTGACATTTTTAAATCTGGATTTAAGTCCTTTATCAGATATATTATTTACAAATATTTTCTCCAAGTCAGTGACTTAATATTTTAATTCTCTCAACAATATCTTTGGCAGAACAAAAGCTTTCGATTTTGAGGAAGTCTAATCTTTCAATTTGTTCATTTCTGGTTTTGATTTTGCCTTTGATGTCATATCTAGGAAATCTTCAGATAGTCTAGGGTAGCTATCATTTCTCCTCCTTTTGAGGTTTTGTACTTTCAGCTTTTATAATTAGGCCTATGATTCATCTTGAGTTGGGTTTTGTTTATGGTACAATACATGGATCACAGTTGATGTTTGTGTATATGGAGACCCATGTGTCCCAGAACCCTTTGTTGAAAATATTATCCTTTCTCCACTGAATTGCCTTTGTAGCTTCATCAAAGATCATTTGTCCATATATGTGTAGGTCTATTTTTATACTCATCATATTCCTTTGATATATAGTTTTTCCTTTATCCCAATAACACATTATCTTAAATACTATGGATTTATAATGAGTCAAAATAAGGTAGTACTTTTCCTCCAACTTTAATCTTTTTTTAAGTTTTAAGTTTTAAGTTTTAAGTTTTTTTTAATGTTTATTCATTTTTGAGAGATAGAACAGAGCATGAGTTGGGGAGGGGCAGAGAGAGAGAGGGAAACAAAGCAGGCCCCAGCCGCTGAGCTGTCAGCACAGAGCCCAACGCGGGGCTCGAACTCACTGGTCACGAGATCATGACCTGAGCCGAAGTCAGACTCCCAACCGACTGAGCATTTGACCTATGCATTTCCACATGACTTTTAGGATAAGCTTGTCCATTTCTTTTACAGAAGTTTCTGCTAGTATTTATTAGGATTGTATTTAATCTATAGATCGATTTGGGGAGAATAGACCTCTTAACAATACTGAGTCTTCTGACCCAAGAAGATGATATATCCCTTCATTTATTTAGGCATTATTAATTTCTCTTAGGGATGTTTTGCAGTGTTCAGAGTATAGGCCTTGCATATGTTGACATGCATGTGCCACGTCTATATAGTTCACAGTTTTTGATGTTGTCAATGTAGTATTTTGTATTACAGTTTCCAGTTCTTATATTTTCACTAAACTGTCCATAGCAAAATGTTCCTGTGAAATCTTTTTCACTGAAATCACAAATTATTTTAGGAAGCAAAAGATTATTGATTCTTAACACGTGTATTATTCAGCGTTCTCCAGAGGAACAGAACCAATAAGATGATGATATTTATTTAGAGATTTATTTTAAGGAATTTACTCATGAGATTGTGGAGAATCTGATGGGGGAAGCCAGAAGACTGGAGACTCAGGAAAGAGTTACAGTAGAGTCTGAATGCAATATGCTAATGAACCACAAGGTGCTGATGTTGTAGATGAAGTCAAAAGGATTTTATTGGCAAAACTCTCTCTGGCTCAGGGCTGATTAGCACTTTGTTCTGTTCAATCCTCCACCTAATTGGATGAGGCCCACCTACTTTATGGGAGGCTAATTGCTTTACTGGAATTCTACCCATGTAAATGTAAATCTCATTCAAAATAACTCTCACAGATATATCTAGAATAATATTTGATCAAATATCTGGGCACGGTGGTCCCACCAGATTGACACATACAATTTATGATCACAATATTCATTTATCTAGATTTCCATATTAGTTTTAGATGTGATTGGCAATGTACTGAACCTGGGGAGTAAAATGTCCCCCAGAAAAATCTACAGGTCATCTTCAGAAAATCATTCACTAAAATGAAATAGCTTAGTAGCTTTCGACTTTATTTGTGTAGTTCAGGTTGAATTGTGGAGTTTTCTCTCTATCCCCAAACAAATCCACCTCAATGAATTCCTGGGTCTTTGGACAGCAAGAAAAAGAGGGAGAGAGCATGTATAACTGTGTGTGTGTGTGTGTGTGTGTGTGTGTGTGTTGGTGAAGCTGTAAGGAATATTGTGAGGAATATGTGAGATGAATTACTATGGGTTATGTCAGTTGTCGGCTTCTAACACATGTTAGAAGACAAGTCAGGATGGTTGCTGTTTGTTTTATCTCAGCTTTCCTCGGCCAGTATGGTTACCATGGTGACTCAGTGACCACTGTGGAACTTGGTACAGTCTGAAAATGCATTTATAATTTTTGCTGAATCACTCATTTTTCTAATAGTTGTTAAGTTGCTTTTATATTGCTGTCATTTGTTATAGATTAATAATTTGACATTCAAATGTTGGATAGAGTTTTTCTATTCTCTCCTATCATTTGCTTATTTATTCATGTATTTATTTTCTTAGTATGACTCATGGATTCCTATTTTGCTTAAAGATTTACCCTCTGACATTATAATTATATATTTTGATACATTGTTACAGAATTGGGTAGTATCAGCCCCTTCAAATTGGCTTCTGTGTCCATTTTTCCTCCCATAAGTTCTATGCATATGCTTTGCTCTGTGAGCCTGAGTGTCTTCGGATCTGTGGGAAAAAAAGTAATGTTACCAACCTCACAGTAATGCTTTAAGGATTTAAAGTATTTAAAGTTTAAAACTAGCAACATACAGTGTGTGGCAAGTAGAAAGCTCTCAAAATGTTAGTTGCCCAATCCAGCTTTTCCTCTTTCATTTGCTACCTCTGACATGAACATCATGGCATGACTACCAGAGAGAATACTTGTATATGGAACAGCATGCAGGGATTATCTCCCATTTACATAGTATGAGAGCTTCATTGTCACTGCTGTGTGAGGGAAGGGACTGTGGGATGAGCTAGGGAAGAAGCACAGCATCATTACACAGTTTCCAGTGACTTGAGTGGGGACAGGCAAGTACATGCTTACCTCTTTCCCCTGCATTTCAGGTACTTTCCCTTCATCTCACTTTTCCCTCTATTCCATGTGCTGTCTTATCCCCTGACTCTACCTTCTAGTGAAACAGCAGAGAAGGATGTGGACTCTGAGTTTCTGAAACAGGATCCAAAATATAAGAACCAAGTGTGACATCCACTGTGCTAGACAATTTTCTGAAGCCAGAGTGAAGAGCTAGGGGTCCCATCATTGGGGCCACTTAGATTAAGTTACTACCATTCTTGCAATGTCTTCTATACAACAGGATAACAATACCCAATGTTCCCAACCACCAGGGAATGATGTGGACATTAGGTGTGATCCCATGTGAGAAACGAATCTCTAGTCACAGGTGGGAGGGAAGGATGAATGCCCTTTTGAGTAATTATATTAACAGAGACACTCAAATATCAAAAACTCTGCATGGTAGGCATTAAGTTAGTAGTACACAAATGTCAGATGTTTAGGTCAGGAGTTTCTAAGTGTGATCTAAGGACCACTTCATAAAAATTGGCCAAGGATGATTGTTAAAGTATCAGGTACATGAGCCCACCTTATGTCTGCTGTGTCCAAAAGAGGGTGGTGGGTTGGGAGGTGTCTACATTTTGAATAATGTTTCTTGTGTATTGTGGTATAAATTAAAGTTAGAAAGTCACTGCTATGCATTGCAATAAGGTGTTCTTAAATTTTGAATCCTTAAAATTGGTGTAAATTTGTCCTGCAACCCAGCTTTAAACATTTGTGTTTACTCCCAGTAGATCAAAATGGGAAAACATGTTTTTCTTCATACTTATTCAGTGTTTGATATAGGAGTGACACAGCAGTTTCCTAAGACTTCCATAACATAGTGCTATAAACTGGCTGGTTTAAAGAATAGAAATTCATTGTCTCATTGTTCTGGAGGCTAGAAGCTTAAAATCAAATTGTCGCTAGGGCTATGCTCCCTCAGAATCCTTTTGGGGACAGTATCCATACTTCTTTCTAGATTGTGCTGGTTTGTTGGAAATCTCTGCATTTCTTGGCTTGTAGTGGTATAACTCCAATCTCTGCCTTCATTGTCACATGGTGTTGTCCCTGTTCTCTCTTCACATGGCTGTTATAAGGACACCAGTCACATTGGTTTAGGGATGCACCCTACTCCAGTATGACTTCGTCTTAACTAATTACATCTGCAATTCATAGTTCCACATAAAGTTATCTTGAATTCCTGAGGGTTAAGATGTCAACATCTCTTTTTTGAGGCACAACTCAACAAATCACAGCCACTGTGGATGCAACACACTGAACAATAGAAGACAGTGTCCCTGGTGCTTTGTTTCTAGCTTGGGAAAACTGTCAATAAGCAGGTAAGCAAATCAGTATGTAGGACAGTTTCATATGGGAGTGAGTCCTCTAAAGAGAATAAACAAATCCATTGAGTAGGAAATTATGGGGATAGGTATTACTATAGATGGGGTTTTCAGTGAAGCTCTTTCTCAGGAAGTGACATTTGAGCTGAATCCCAAACAAGAGGAATCCAGGCCTACGTTGGCATTTTGGTTTGTGATGTGCATGGCACCAGTTGTTGTAAGAGGAGACAGTGAACTCAAGTGGCTGGAGCCTGGTAAATAAAGTAAAGAAGGTAGGAAATGAGGTCAAAGGGCAGACAAGAGCCAGGTCATTTGGGATCTTTAAGGTGTTAGGACTCATTCTGAGGGTGGAGGGTTATAGTATGTGAATGACATCTGATTCATGTGCTCACAAGGTGATTCTCCCTCTGTGAGGAGAATGGACTGGACAGGGACAAGATGGCTGTAGGGATAACTGAGAGGTAGTACTAGCAGTGGTTGTGTGTGAGGATAAAGCAAGATCCTGATGAGCCTGCAGGTATTGGTGCAGAAATTGTGCTGTTTCCTGAGGTCAGTTGCTCCAGGAGCTTTTGAGATGTTGTCATGATAATTAGGTATCCAACAATCCTTAATGTCAAAGTTAGTGATACAAAACACATATCAATTGATAGATAAGATTCAGTTGTAAGATTATTAAACTTCATTAATGACACATGAAAAGATCTTATAAAACTATAAAAACAGATTCTACACTTGCATATATTCATAAAAATTGTAGCATTTATTGAGCTGTCACTGTGTGCCTCACTGTATTCTAAGTGTGTTCACCTATTAACTCAATCAATTCTCAAGACAAGAACCCATGAGGAAGGGCCGATTGCTTCCTCATTTACAGAAGAGGAAACTGAAGCACAAAGAAGTTCTTTCACTTTCCAGGGGTTCAGAGATAGCCAACCATCCTAATGTCTCTGCAGAATTTTTAAATGATGTGGTTCTGGGGCATCTGGGTGGCTCAGTCGGTTAAGCGACCAACGGGCTCAGGTCATGATCTCACAGTTCGTGATTACGAGCCCTGCATGGGGCTCTGTGCCGACAGCTCGGAGCCTGGAGCCTACTTCATATTTTGTGTCTCCTTCTCTGTCTGCTCCTCCCTGACTTGTGCGCTGTCTCTCAAAAAATAAATAAACATTAAAAAAAATTTAAAATGTTGTAGTTCTGGACCATTCATTCTTGTAAAAACAAAAATGGAAGGATATGTTTTTGTTTTAAGCTTTTTTAGTCTGCAGTCACTACTGTGTAATTGCAATTTTGCAGATGAGGCAATTGAGTGACTGGAAGGTGAAGTAAAAATAATCAAACTCACACTTTAATTAAAAAACTAGGGTTTACACCTAGTCTGTCTCCAGAGCCCATACTTATGACCAGTACACTTAGGAAGAATAAAGAGAAATTTGTTGAACTGTGTCAGCCCAAGGTGGGTGATGTTAGACCAGGCCCATATCTGTTTTGGTGGTGTCAAAAGGAAACCACAAGCCTAAAATGGAGTCACTTATGCTAGATCAAGTCACCAAACTTGGGCTTAATACCTGAACTAATTACATTTATAACCTCCCTCAGTCTTTACTGATCAGTCTGGATTATTCTGGTCAGCACAAATAAGGTAATCTGTCACATGGGGTCCCCCAAAATAAGAGGAGGTAATTTACCTGGTAAGACCTGTTTGTCCCCATAGGAAGGTGACCTCACCTGAATTAATCCCTTTTTCTGTTTATGACTTCCTTGTCCCTCCTTTAAAACTCTTTCTGTTTCTTAGCTCTGTGGAGCCTCTCTCTACTTGCTAGATGAGATGCTGCCCGATTTATGAGTCATTTAATAAAACAAATTTGGTCTTCAAATTTACTAGGTTGAATTTTTGTTATTTAACAATGAAAATTATACTTCAATAGGCATTTTACATGTACAGAGTATATTTGTTCATGAAAAATGAGAAGATAATAATTATAACAAACTAATTGCAATAATCCTCACAGTTACTATATATTAGACAACTTGCTAGTTTTCAATTTTACATTTTGTTTTTGTAGGCTTATGTTGGTATCTCATTGTCATTTAAACTTAATTTCTGTGAGCTCTTAAATTTCTTTTCATCTAAATGTTCTGTTGTTTCATGTTCCACTGATTATCTTCACAAACTGGATTTGTGTCCTGTGACTTTGCATTCTAGATGATGTGATTGTATCTCTACTGCGTTGTTTATTCTGTGCCTCTGGCCCTCCTGTTTTCTTCAAAATGGTAATTAGATATGGAGTCTTGTTCAGATTCCATTTTTTATGAAAGAGTACCTCAGATATAATGGTATACTTCTTATAGTGTTATGTCAGAAACCTCATTATGTCTGGTGTCTCTCATCCTGTGTCATTGAGATGTATCATTGGGTTCAAGTGTTGTCAGCCTGATCTATTGATTACAAAACTTCCCATCCACATTTTAACTCCAGTTTTTTGTAGCTTCTTAAAGACAATTGCCTAGATCTATATTTCATTAACAGAAGAGAAAGTGATGTTTTAATTCTATAATTTCATCTGCATTTATTAGCTAGAATTCTATAAAACCAACTACCCCTCATCACCTATGTGGTTACACTGAGATATGATCCACACAAACCATAAATAAGAAAAGTGCTTACTTCTTTTGCAGGATTTTCCTAATTTTCAAAATAATGAGTTATTTCCCTAGTATCCTCCAAATGTGAACAGTGCATTGGCTTTTTTTTGTTAGAGTGTTATCATGAACTCTGGATATTTATATACTTGAAGTTGTAACCAACTGCAGTCATTGATTTATTTGATGTTGAAATTGTTGTGCCTTTGGCCTATGGGAGCCTCTTTGTGTTGGACTTTGTGTCTTTGATATGTTTTCTAGTATGAGATTGGTCCAGACTCACCTGGTACAATCCCCACCCAGCCCTAGAATTAGCCATTACTCCAAGGAAGTCTGGTGCCAGGTAAGTGGTAATGTTTTGACAGCATTTAAGCTGGGTACCAGAGATACTCATTGCTACTGGGTTGTTCATGTTTCTTGTGCTTTATAGAATGTGGGACCTGTACATGTAAATTATAATTTTTATGAAAATATACCTCATCATCTTGTATCCTTGGCTACTCCTGTCACCTTATATGTAATATTTTTTCTCAGTTTCATTTCAACCTTTGAGTTTTTAAAAATACCTAAAGGAAAAATGTCACCCCCGAGAAAGAAGGAGAGAAGATGGGGGTGTAGGAGGACGCTGGGCTCACCTCCTCCTGCTGATCACTTAGATTCCACCCACATCTGCCTAAATAACCCAGAAAACCGCCAGATGACTAGCAGAATGGACTCTCCAGAGCCAAGCATAGACAAGAGTCCCACAGAAGAGGGTAAGAAGGGCAGAGAGGTGGAGCACACTACATGGACAGGCAGGAGGGAGCCAGGACGGTGGAGAGACAACCCACCTAGCAAGGCAGAATCCCCAAGTCTGGCTTGCAAAAGCGGAGGGGCTGGACTGTGTGAGTTCTGACAGCCAGTAGGACTTAACATCTGGAATGTTAAAAGCCAGCAGCTCCGCTTAGAGAGTGGGAGGGCCAGAGGACACTGGGAGGGAAAGGAGTTGAGCCCTGGAAGACAGAGCTCAGCTCAGCGGGGAACAAAGCAGATGACCAGCGCCATCTCCCTCTCCCATCCACCAGCCGAAACCCCAAAGGGAACCAGTTCACCGAACTTGCTTTCACTGCACACCCAATGTTGTGCTTCTGTGGATCCATCCCTCCAACAGGTCGGATTCCCTGCCGGTGCTGTGGAGCCCCTCCCGCAGGGGACCACTGATGGCAAAGCGAGCTGAGCCTACCCCTCCCGCCCCTGTGCACCTTGTGGATCCACCCCGGCTAATACACCAAATCCCATCAAAGCAGCACCACAAGCCTGGCATTGTGCAAGTAGCCCAGACAGGGGCCACACCACTCCACAGTGAGTCCTGCCCCTGGGAGAGGGGAAGATAAGGTAAACACCAGTCTGACTGTGGCCCCCTGCAGTGGGCTGGGGACAGACATCAGGTCTGACTGTGGCCCTGCCGACCAACACAAGTTACTCCAGAAAGCACAGGGGAAGTGCCCTGCATTTCCACGACACCACAGGGACTACCCAAAATGATGAAAAGGAAGAATTCTCCTTAAAAGAAACTCCAGGAAGTAGCAACAGCTAACGAATTGATCAAAAATGATTTAAGCAAAATAACAGAACAAGAATTTAGAATAATAGTCATAAAATTAATTGCCAGGCTTGAGAAAAGCATAGAGGACAGCAGAGATTCTATTGCTACAGACATCAAGGGACTAAGAAACAGTCATGAGGAGCTAAAAAATGTTATAAATGAGGTGCAAAATAAAATGGTGGCAACCACAATCAGATTGAAGAGGCAGAGGAGAGAATAGGTGAACTAGAAGATAAAATTATGGAAAAAGAGGAAGCTGAGAAAAAGAGATAAAAAAAATCCAAGAGTATGAGGGGAGAATTAGAGAACTAAGTGATGCAATCAAACGTAACAATATCTGTATAATAAGAATTTTCAGAAGAGGAAGACAGAGAGAAAGGGGCTGAAGGTGTACTTGAACAAGTCATAACTGAGAACTCCCCTGATCTGGGGAAGGAAAAAGGCATTGGAATCCAAGAGGCACAGAGAACTCCCTTCAAACATAACTTGAATCGATCTTCCGCATGACATATCATAGTGAAACTGGCAAAATAGAAGGATAAAGAGAAAATTCTGAAAGCAACTAGGGATAAACATGCTCTAACATATAAAGGGAGACAGATAAGACTAGTGACAAACCTATCTACTGAAACTTGGCAGGCCAGAAAGGAATGGCAGGATATCTTCACTGTTCAATGTAATGAACAGAAAAAATATGCAGCCGAGAATCCTCTATCCAACAAGTCTGTCATTCAGAATAGGAGAGATAAAGGTCTTCCCAAGCAAACAAAAACTGAAGGAATTCATCACCACTAAGCCAGCCCTACAAGAGATCCTAAGGGGCATTCTGAGAGTGAAATGTTGCAAGGACTGCAAAGTACCAGAGACATCACAACAAGCATGAAACCTACAGACATCACAATGACTCTAAACCCATATCTTTCTATAACAACACTGAATGTAAATGGACTAAATGCGCCAACCAAAAGACGTAGGGTATCAGAATGGATTAAAAAACAAGACCCATCTATTTGCTGTCTACGAGAGACTCATTTTAGATCTGAGGACACATTCAGATTGAGAGTGAGGGGATGGAGAACTATTTATCATGCTACTGGAAGTCAAAAGAAAGCTGGAGTAGCCATACTTATATCAGACAAACTAGACTTTAAATTAAAGGCTGTAACAAGAGATGAAGAAGGTCATTATATAATAATTACAGGGTCTATCCATCAGGAAGAGCTAACAATTATAAATGTCTATGCACCGAATATGGGAGCCCCCAAATATATAAAACAATGAGTCACAAACATAAGAAACCTTATTGATAAGATGTGGTAATTTCAGGGGACTTTAACACTCCACTTACAGAAATGGACAGATCATCTAGACACAGGATCAATAAAGAAACAAGGGTCCTGAAGGATACATTGGATCAGATGAACTTGGCAGATATATTTAGAACTCTGCATCCCAAAGCAACAGAATATACTTTCTTCTCGAGTGCACATGGAACATTCTCCAAGATAGATCACATACTGGGTCACAAAACAGCCCTTCATAAGTATACAAGAATTGAGAACATACCATGCACACTTTCAGACCACAATGCTATGAAGCTTGAAATCAACCACAGGAAAAAATCTGGAAAACCTCCAAAAGCATGGAGGTTAAAGAACATCCTACT